>NC_088240.1:22367213-22399713 GCF_036934945.1 Oncorhynchus masou masou | reverse complement strand
GAGAGAAGGAACTACCCACAAACCCGTTCCGTTGCTGTGCGTTATGGACAATCTCTCCCAAGTGGAAGGAAAGCCACACACACAATGTAATGTTAACTTTGTCATACAGACTAGTCTGATGATTTTCCAATATGACTGTTTGCACTGTTTCTAGGGAATTAAGTCAATATAGCTCCAAACATGTATGTTGGATGGGCTTTAAGTCAAATGAAAACCATACAGTGTAGATTCTATATTATTGTTTAGAAGTGAAATCTCTTAACAATATGATTATATAAAAAAACAAGCATAAATGTTCATATAATTACATTAATATTTTATCTCAAAAATACTAGAATTCTCAATAGTGCAACCTTAATCAGATTATAAACTGAATAACATAATTAAATCAAATCACAATTCATGCTGTTCCATTGACAATCATTTACAGTACAAATAGCATTTTATGGCTGAGAGATTTGAGTGACAGGAGAGAGAAGGAGAAAGGAGAGAGGAGAGGAAAGAAGGAGTGGATGATAGAGTGATGTACAGATGTAATATCTTCATTTGATCACTCTGTTGTTGGAGCAAATTTTTCTGCACAGCAGAAAATGCAAATCATAGTTTATTCAAGGTTTTAAAAAGGCTTCTAACGTTTGGGTAATTTTCACTTTAAAATGCCAAACTTGATTTGCCATAACGAAAAATGTATCGACCCCGACAAAAATGTCCATGAATGACATACACATAATATTTAGAATCTCCTGTTGCTGCAGGATTATTTTCCTGCTGAGAGAAACTGGTCAAATTAAGATCTATAGATGAAGAGTCAGGCAGAGAGGACTATCTGTGAGTCTGTCCATAACCCTGACCATGTTCACTCCGGCCAACCGGCCGGCCACATAGACAGGCAGACAAATGTCTGTAAAGCCAAAACCAGACCAGGAGACATTCCCCACATCTCCTGAGCCAATAGCCTTATGTTGTTTTGTATTTAGTTTAGTAGACACCAGGCACAGCAGCTGTTGCTACAGTCATATCCGATCAACATCCAAATCAACAAGTCCACCTCCCTATGAGGCAGGGTCAGGGCAGGTCAGACCAACTCAGGCCTCATCAACAACAACCCTGACTCATACTCAACAATGATGGGTGTTGTGTCAGAGCCATTCAGAATGTCTTTTTTTTTCTTTAACTAGGCAAGTCAGTTAAGAACAAATTCTTATTTACAATTGACGGCCTATCCTGGCCAAACCCAGATGACGCTGGGCCAATTGTGTGCCGCCCAATGGGACTCCCAATCACGGCCAGATGTGATACAGCCTGGATTCAAACCAGGGACTGTAGTGACTCCTCTTGCACTGAGATGCAGTGCCTTAGACCACTGCGTCACTCGGGAGTGTGTGCCCGTGTTTATGTGTGCGTGTACATGTGTGTGTCAAATCAGCCAGTGAGTCAGAAAACAAACGACTGGGACCATATCACCTGATCACACACACAGGCAAACAGCCTAGGGAATACAAGCCAACACAGGACAGGAAACCAGCTTGGTATTCCCATAGAGACATATATTTATAGTAGTGTAAACAAACCATAATAGCAGGAAGTCAAGTCCACACTAAGGCTGAGTGTATTATATATAATGACACACATCTACATCACAGCACGTGAATTTGCGTTGTGGGTCGTGCGGAGGTGTGTGTGTTGGCTCTGTGACGGTGTGTGATGGGACAGGTAAGGCTACTAGATGGTTCTAGAACATCTTTTTGCCATGACTCATTTCAGTAGGCTAACTTAAGGAAGTAAACAAAGCAGTAAGAGAGACAGTCTGTCTGGAACATAGTGACCCAACTAAGCAGCCAACCAGACAGACAGCTCACCATGGGGACAGCAAGAGCTAGTTTGAGCTTGAACAAGCGGAAGAGGATAAAGAAAGAAGTGGCAAAGGAAAAGGAGAGCTAAGCAACTGTATGTGATTGAATCTCTACCTGATCATCAGAGGCCTGTCTGACAGCTGAGGGCCAACCGGGCAGAAGAGATAAGAGAGGAGAGAGGCATGAAGGGAGGGAACGAGGCAAACAAACACACACACAGCTCCCTGATTAAACCATCAGTCACATATGAGGAAAATATCGATCTGTAAAGTTCTGTCCTCTGCCTCCAAAACTGTCATGGTGTCAGTGTAGAGGTAAACTATAGACGACCTTATCTTCCCTCTGTGTGATTCTGTTGGTGGTTTAATTCTTTACTTTCTGCTGCGGTAGAGGAAGAGAACGAGGGACGAGAGACAAGGAGGGGGACAAAAAGAACATGGTAGTTGTCATGGAGAGGAGTTGGTATCTTAAACCCCTGTGTAAGCATCATATTACCTACGGCAGGATTGAGAAAATAGAGAATTCTCCATATAATGGAAAAAAAAGCAAGGTAGTGAGAAAGCAAAGCTAAATTCTACCGTCCCTGTCTTTTTATCTCTCCTCCTTTTTCTTTCCCTTTTCTCTCTTTGTCTGTTTTCCACTGACCTCTGAAAGACCACTGCTGTGTAGTATCATGTTTTTAAGGCTCTCAGAGGAGCAGAGGGAGAGAGGGAGAGAAAAAGAGGAGGAGATAAGGATATGGGGATGAGGAGGCGGGGGAGTGGGGGAGAGGTTGACATCTGGGCAGAATGGTGGAGGACAGGAGAGGAGGAGAAGAGAGGAATGCAGGTCTCACTGTGAGGGGAACTGAAATGGCTCTGCAGGGTTTCTCCCAGAGTCTACCCCCCAGCCCTCCTCCCCTCCATTCCTCTCTCCATCTGGCCATCTGCCTCTCCCCTTTTCCCCTCTTTGCTCATCCCTTTTTCAACACCTACCTTTCCCCATTTCTCTTTTACAAGGGGCCTCATTTACCAAAGATGCATACGCACACAAGTCACTTTTCCCGCAAAGGTTGTTATTTATCACATTTGAACTTGATGGGAAAGTGAGCGTATCTCCACACTAATCTCAGACCTTGCTTACGCACATCTTCTAGTGGTTGGAGAATTGTATTACAAGCAAATATTGTTATTTGGGGGGAAATGGAGGCGTTTCACCAAGGGAATTCTAATAATGGTACTCTAATAAAAACATTCAAACGTAACCTAATGATAAAATTGATGTATTTGCCGTTGGTAAGGAAATGAAATAGCAGCATGAAACCTATGTTTCTTTGACTTCTATGATGTGGACCGAACTCATAATCATTTTCTGACATGACTGGTTTATTCCCACTACACAACAAATATTAGGCTAGTATTTATCCATCGCTCTTACAACAGACAAGCAAGCTCAAAAATAAATAGACCGGCGGTAGCCTATACGAGGGGTACTCAACTACTATTTCAGAAAGTCCGGTCACACACATTTCCGAGGTAGCATAGGTCTGGATAGATACATGCGACCCTAAACTGTTCACACCCCTCTTACATTTACATTTACATTTACATTTAAGTCATTTGGCAGACGCTCTTATCCAGAGCGACTTACAATTGTATCCCTGATGTCCTTACACCCTCTCTGGTCTTGGCCATTGTGGAGAGGTTGGAGTCTGTTTGATTGAGTGTGTGGACAGGTGTCTTTTATACAGGTAACTAGTTCAAACAGTTGCAGTTAATACAGGTAATGAGTAGAGAACAGGAGGGCTTCTTAAAGAAAAACTAACAGGTCAGTGAGAGACGGAATTCTTACTGGTTGGTAGGTGATCAAATACTTAGATAGTAGCACCCTTTGATCCTCAAGTTCCTGCCTCTTCTTGAATCCACACTTTGCCCGGCCCCTGTGGCATCCCATCAGTTTGTGGCCGATGAACATGAAGGGTACT
This sequence comes from Oncorhynchus masou masou, assembly GCF_036934945.1. NCBI lineage: Eukaryota > Metazoa > Chordata > Actinopteri > Salmoniformes > Salmonidae > Oncorhynchus > Oncorhynchus masou. The sequence goes on along the minus strand of NC_088240.1, from coordinate 22,395,897 downwards.
CTGTCAAAGGGGATACAGGGAGTACCCTTGCCGTACTTCCATTCCCAGTATAACTGGTTCTTGTGGTCCTGTGGTTTCCAACCTTGGTCATTGAATCTCTTGTTGGCAGAAAGAAAATGGTGAAGTTTTTAAGCAAATTTTCTGCAATTCTACACATTTTGCTATGGGGCGGAGAGAACATTTCGTAGATTTAAAGCTAATTTCCTACACATTTTGCAATGTCTTATGTGTGTTCATATGATACCAGAGTGAGTCAACAAATCAATGGGGCCCTCTGGGGGTCGAGGCCCCAATGGGCACATAATCTGGCCATGATAAATAACTCCAAGATTCAGATATCTGCTAAGCCTATTTTACCTATCTTCATAACATGGGCTACTTGATCCACTGGACATTTCTGACAGATTATAAATAGTTCTCTAAGATTATTTAGTGAATGGCATAACAAGAGGAAACCTGCCCATGCACTGCCAAATTTTCTAAATTGCACCTTGTGTATTCTACTATTACAAATCTCAACCGGAATAAATTGAAAGCCCAACTGACCCACGGTCAGTATTAACCCCGTTCTGGGACCAGATCCGGACTGCGGTCCGCCTGTTGACTACGGCTGCCCTCTCCAGTATGGGTAGGCCTAGGCTGCAGTATTGCTGTAAGATAGGAGCGCGACATGATAATGTAGCCTACCGTATTTAAGCCAAGACAGGAGATAGGGTCCTGTGTGGCTCAGTCGGTAGAGCATGGCGCTTGCAACGCCAAGCGTCGTGGGTTCGATTCCCACTGGGACCACCCATATGTAAAAGTAGTGGCCCCAGCCGACTTGTAAGTCGCTTTGGACAAAAGCGTCTGCTAAATGGGATATATTATTATTATTATTATTATTATTATTATTAGATAGAAACACAATCATGTATTGACTAACAAAATGAACAAAATGATGAACCAAGTCTTTTGCATAGAAGTGTGGGCTGTAAAATGTCCTTTTAAATTGTTTAAAATAGACAATCAAACATGCAGAATGGCGGCCTGTGTTTGGCACTGGCTATGGCACTTGCTTTTTATGTTCGAAAAAATCACTGTAAAAGATGAAAACATTCTGCCACACCTCTACAGCAAATGAAGGCTTTTTTGTTTTCCAGGAGAGGTCGTAGAGGTCAGAAGGGCTCTGATTTATCAATAAAAAACATGTTGTGTGCGACAGTTTGATAAATCCCAATAATTTATTGAGCACGCAAATCATAGAATCACCACGTACACCAGAATTTTGTAAGAAATGTAAGCACAGTTGATAAATGAGGCCTCAGGCCCCTCTCTATAGCCCTCAAAGCTCATACTCATCAAACCCAAATCCCAAACCCCCCTCTTCTCATATCTTCTCTCCTACTCGGCTCGGACACCCTGTATTCAAGCCCTCTCGATACTCGCCCTTGGCCTGTTAAGGTACACCTGCACTAAGATTCTCTCCCTTTCACCCCATAGACTCAAACTCTCACCCCAGGTCCCCAGACAGCGTACTCTAGCCACGGCTTTGATCTGGGCCCGTGGGGAATGGGATCTCCATTAGTCAGGGTAGCCCAGAGACATATTAGGTGTGTGAGGCCGAACACAGCTGCTCCTTTGGTATAGTGGCACGCACACGCACACACACACACACACTCTCATAAATTACCTTGTCCTCCGTCTCTCCCCCTCCCACCCCTCTCGCCCTGTGCTCAGCCCAGTGTTAAAAGCCAATCAGGAAAATTACATGCAAACTCCCAGGGACCCATTTTCACTTTCTTAACAAACCATTAGTCAACGTTATGAGCACCGACGTCTCCATAATACCAGTCTGATCCACAAACCCAGTGCCTCCCTCCCTCTCCCCTGTTCCAGCTCCAGCCTCCCTCCCTCTCCCCTGTTCCAGCTCCAGCCTCCCTCCCCCTCTCCCCTGTTCCAGCTCCAGCCTCCCTCCCCCTCTCCCCTGTTCCAGCGCCAGCCTCCCTCCCTCTCTCCCCTGTTCCAGCTCCAGCCTCCCTCCCTCTCCCCTGTTCCAGCTCCAGCCTCCCTCCCTCTCTCTCTCCCCTGTTCCAGCTCCAGCCTCCCTCCCTCTCTCTCTCCCCTGTTCCAGCTCCAGCCTCCCTCCCTCTCTCCTCTGTTCCAGCTCCAGCCTCCCACTCTCTCTCCCCTGTTCCAGCTCCAGCCTCCATCCCTCTCTCCCTATGTTCCAGCTCCAGCCTCCCTCCCTCTCCCCTGTTCCAGCTCCAGCCTCCCTCCCTCTCTCTCTCCCCTGTTCCAGCTCCAGCCTCCCTCCCTCTCTCCTCTGTTCCAGCTCCAGCCTCCCTCCCTCTCTCTCTCCCCTGTTCCAGCTCCAGCCTCCCTCCCTCTCTCCTCTGTTCCAGCTCCAGCCTCCCTCCCCCTCTCCCCTGTTACAGCTCCAGCCTCCCTCTCTCTCTCCTCTGTTCCAGCTCCAGCCTCCCTCCCTCTCTCCCCTGTTACAGCTCCAGCCTCACTCCCTCTCCCCTGTTACAGCTCCAGCCTCCCTCCCTCTCTCTCTCCCCTGTTACAGCTCCAGCCTCCCTCTCTCCCCTGTTACAGCTAAAGCCTACCTCCATCTCCCCTGTTCCAGCTCCAGCCTCACTCCCTCTCCCCTGTTCCAGCTCAGCCTCGCTCCCTCTCTCCCCTGTTACAGCTCCAGTCTCCCTCAATCTCTCCCCTGTTACAGCTCCAGCCTCCCTCCTTCTCTCCCATTACAGCTCCAGCCTCTCTCCCTCTCCCCTGTTCCAGCTCCAGCCTCCCTCCCTCTCTCTCATGTTACAGCTCCAGCCTCCCTCCATCTCCCATGTTCCAGCTCCAGCCTCACTCCCTCTCCCCTGTTCCAGCTCCAGCCTCCCTCCCCCTCTCCCCTGTTCCAGCTCCAGTCTCCCTCCCTCTCTCCCCTGTTACAGCTCTAGCCTCCCTCCATCTCCCCTGTTCCAGCTCCAGCCTCCCTCCCTCTCTCCCCTGTTACAGCTCCAGCCTCCTCCCTCTCTCCCCTGTTACAGCTCAAGCCTCCCTCCCTCTCTCTCTCCCCTGTTCCAGCTCCAGCCTCCCTCCCTCTCTCCCATTACAGCTCCAGCCTCTCTCCCCCTCTCCCCTGTTCCAGCTCCAGCCTCCCTCCCTCTCTCCCATTACAGCTCCAGCCTCTCTCCCTATCCCCTGTTACAGCTCCAGCCTCCCTCCCTCTCTCCCCTGTTACAGCTCCAGCCTCCCTCCCTCTCTCCCCTGTTACAGCTCAAGCCTCCCTCTCCCTCTCCCCTGTTACAGCTCCAGCCTCCCTCCCTCTCTCCCCTGTTACAGCTCCAGCCTCCCTCCCTCTCTCCCCTGTTACAGCTCCAGCCTCCCTCCCTCTCTCTCCCCTGTTACAGCTCCAGCCTCCCTCCCTCTCCCCTGTTACAGCTAAAGCCTCCCTCCATCTCCCCTGTTCCAGCTCCAGCCTCACTCCCTCTCCCTGTTCCAGCTCCAGCCTCCCTCCCCCTCTCCCCTGTTCCAGCTCCAGTCTCCCTCCCTCTCTCCCCTGTTACAGCTCTAGCCTCCCTCCATCTCCCCTGTTCCAGCTCCAGCCTCCCTCCCTCTCTCCCATTACAGCTCCAGCCTCCCTCCCTCTCTCTCTCCCCTGTTACAGCTCCAGCCTCCATCCCTCTCTCCCCTGTTACAGCTCCAGCCTCCCTCCCTCTCTCCCCTGTTACAGCTCAAGCCTCCCTCTCCCTCTCCCCTGTTACAGCTCCAGCCTCCCTCCCTCTCTCCCCTGTTACAGCTCCAGCCTCCCTCCCTCTCTCCCCTGTTACAGCTCCAGCCTCACTCCCTCTCCCCTGTTACAGCTCCAGCCTCCCTCCCTCTCTCCCCTGTTACAGCTCCAGCCTCCCTCCCTCTCTCTCCCCTGTTACAGCTCCAGCCTCCCTCCCTCTCCCCTGTTACAGCTAAAGCCTCCCTCCATCTCCCCTGTTCCAGCTCCAGCCTCACTCCCTCTCCCCTGTTCCAGCTCAGCCTCGCTCCCCCTCTCCCCTGTTACAGCTCCAGTCTCCCTCAATCTCTCCCCTGTTAAAGCTCCAGCCTCCCTCCATATATATATATCCCATTTAGCAGACGCTTTTGTCCAAAGCGACTTACAAGTCGGCTGGGGCCACTACTTTTACATATGGGTGGCCCCAGCGGGAATCGAACCCACGACGCTTGGCGTTGCAAGCGCCATGCTCTACCGACTGAGCCACACAGGACCCCTCCATCTCCCCTGTTCCAGCTCCAGCCTCCCTCCCTCTCTCCCATTACAGCTCCAGCCTCTCTCCCTCTCCCCTGTTCCAGCTCCAGCCTCCCTCCCTCTCTCTCATGTTACAGCTCCAGCCTCCCTCCATCTCCCATGTTCCAGCTCCAGCCTCACTCCATCTCCCCTGTTCCAGCTCCAGCCTCCCTCCCCCTCTCCCCTGTTCCAGCTCCAGTCTCCCTCCCTCTCTCCCCTGTTACAGCTCCAGCCTCCCTCCATCTCCCCTGTTCCAGATCCAGCCTCCCTCCCTCTCTCCCATTACAGCTCCAGCCTCTCTCCCTCTCCCCTGTTACAGCTCCAGCCTCCCTCCATCTCCCCTGTTCCAGCTCCAGCCTCCCTCCCTCTCTCCCATTACAGCTCCAGCCTCTCTCCCTCTCCCCTGTTACAGCTCCAGCCTCCCTCCCTCTCTCCCCTGTTACAGCTCCAGCCTCCCTCCCTCTCTCCCCTGTTACAGCTCCAGCCTCCCTCTCCCTCTCCCCTGTAACAGCTCCAGCCTCCCTCCCTCTCTCTCTCCCCTGTTCCAGCTCCAGCCTCCCTCCCTCCCTCTCTCCCCTGTTACAGCTCCAGCCTCCCTCCATCTCCCCTGTTCCAGCTCCAGCCTCACTCCCTCTCCCCTGTTCCAGCTCCAGCCTCCCTCCCCCTCTCCCCTGTTCCAGCTCCAGTCTCCCTCCCTCTCTCCCCTGTTCCAGCTCCAGCCTCCCTCCATCTCCCCTGTTCCAGCTCCAGCCTCCCTCCCTCTCTCCCATTACAGCTCCAGCCTCTCTCCCCCTCTCCCCTGTTACAGCTCCAGCCTCCCTCCCTCTCTCCCCTGTTACAGCTCCAGCCTCCCTCCCTCTCTCCCCTGTTACAGCTCCAGCCTCCCTCCATCTCCCCTGTTCCAGCTCCAGCCTCACTCCCTCTCCCCTGCTCCAGCTTCAGCCTCCCTCCCCCTCTCCCCTGTTCCAGCTTCAGTCTCCCTCCCTCTCTCCCCTGTTACAGCTCCAGCCTCCCTCCATCTCCCCTGTTCTAGCTCCAGCCTCCCTCCCTCTCTCCCATTACAGCTCCAGTCTCTCTCCCTCTCCCCTGTTCCAGCTCCAGTCTCCCTCCCTCTCCCCTGTTACAGCTCCAGCCTCCCTCTCTCTCTCCCTGTTCCAGCTCCAGTCTCCTCCCTCTCTCCCCTGTTCCAGCTCCAGCCTCCCTCCCTCTCTCCCCTGTTCCAGATCCAGTCTCCCTCTCTCTCTCTCCCCTGTTCCAGCTCCAGTCTCCCTCCCTCTCTCCCCTGTTCCAGCTCCAGTCTCCCTCCCTCTCTCCCCTGTTCCAGCTCCAGTCTCCCTCCCTCTCTCTCCTGTTACAGCTCCAGCCTCCCTCCCTCTCGCCCCCGTTAAAGCTCCAGTCTCCCTCCCTCTCTCCCCTGTTCCAGCTCCAGTCTCCCTCCCTCCCTCTTCCCTGTTCCAGCCTCCCTCCCTCGCTCCACTGTTACAGCTCCAGCCTCCCTCCCTCTCTCCCCTGTTACAGCTCCAGCCTCCCTCCCTCTCCCCTGTTACAGCTCCAGCCTCCCTCCCACTCTCTCCTGTTCCAGCTCCAGCCTCCCTCCCCCTCTCCCCTGTTCCAGCTCCATCCTCCCTCCCTCTCTCCCCTGTTGCAGCTCCAGCCTCCCTCCCTCTCTCCCCTGTTACAGCTCCAGCCTCCCTCCCTCTCTCCCATTACAGCTCCAGCCTCCCTCCCTCTCTCCCCTGTTACAGCTCCAGCCACCCTCCCTCTCTCCCCTGTTCTAGCTCCAGCCTCCCTCACTCTCTCCTCTGTTCCAGCTCCAGCCTCCCTCCCCCTCTCCCCTGTTACAGCTCCAGCCTCCCTCCCTCTCTCCTCTGTTCCAGCTCCAGCCTCCCTCCCTCTCTCCCCTGTTACAGCTCCAGCCTCACTCCCTCTCCCCTGTTACAGCTCCAGCCTCCCTCCCTCTCTCCCCTGTTACAGCTCCAGCCTCCCTCCCTCTCTCTCTCCCCTGTTACAGCTCCAGCCTCCCTCCCTCTCCCCTGTTACAGCTAAAGCCTCCCTCCATCTCCCCTGTTCCAGCTCCAGCCTCACTCCCTCTCCCCTGTTCCAGCTCAGCCTCGCTCCCCCTCTCCCCTGTTACAGCTCCAGTCTCCCTCAATCTCTCCCCTGTTACAGCTCCAGCCTCCCTCCATCTCCCCTGTTCCAGCTCCAGCCTCCCTCCCTCTCTCCCATTACAGCTCCAGCCTCTCTCCCTCTCCCCTGTTCCAGCTCCAGCCTCCCTCCCTCTCTCTCATGTTACAGCTCCAGCCTCCCTCCATCTCCCATGTTCCAGCTCCAGCCTCACTCCCTCTCCCCTGTTACAGCTCCAGCCTCCCTCCATCTCCCCTGTTCCAGCTCCAGCCTCACTCCCTCTCCCCTGTTCCAGCTCCAGCCTCCCTCCCCCTCTCCCCTGTTCCAGCTCCAGCCTCCCTCCCTCTCTCCCCTGTTACAGCTCCAGCCTCCCTCCATCTCCCCTGTTCCAGCTCCAGCCTCCCTCCCTCTCTCCCATTACAGCTCCAGCCTCTCTCCCTCTCCCCTGTTACAGCTCCAGCCTCCCTCCCTCTCTCCCCTGTTACAGCTCCAGCCTCCCTCCATCTCCCCTGTTCCAGCTCCAGCCTCACTCCCTCTCCCCTGCTCCAGCTTCAGCCTCCCTCCCCCTCTCCCCTGTTCCAGCTTCAGTCTCCCTCCCTCTCTCCCCTGTTACAGCTCCAGCCTCCCTCCATCTCCCCTGTTCTAGCTCCAGCCTCCCTCCCTCTCTCCCATTACAGCTCCAGTCTCTCTCCCTCTCCCCTGTTCCAGCTCCAGTCTCCCTCCCTCTCCCCTGTTACAGCTCCAGCATCCCTCTCTCTCTCCCCTGTTCCAGCTCCAGTCTCCCTCCCTCTCTCCCCTGTTCCAGCTCCAGCCTCCCTCCCTCTCTCCCCTGTTCCAGATCCAGTCTCCCTCTCTCTCTCTCCCCTGTTCCAGCTCCAGTCTCCCTCCCTCTCTCCCCTGTTCCAGCTCCAGTCTCCCTCCCTCTCTCCCCTGTTCCAGCTCCAGTCTCCCTCCCTCTCTCTCCTGTTACAGCTCCAGCCTCCCTCCCTCTCGCCCCCGTTAAAGCTCCAGTCTCCCTCCCTCTCTCCCCTGTTCCAGCTCCAGTCTCCCTCCCTCTCTTCCCTGTTCCAGCTCCAGTCTCCCTCCCTCGCTCCACTGTTACAGCTCCAGCCTCCCTCCCTCTCTCCCCTGTTACAGCTCCAGCCTCCCTCCCTCTCCCCTGTTACAGCTCCAGCCTCCCTCCCACTCTCTCCTGTTCCAGCTCCAGCCTCCCTCCCCCTCTCCCCTGTTCCAGCTCCATCCTCCCTCCCTCTCTCCCCTGTTGCAGCTCCAGCCTCCCTCCCTCTCTCCCCTGTTACAGCTCTAGCCTCCCTCCCTCTCTCCCATTACAGCTCCAGCCTCCCTCCCTCTCTCCCCTGTTACAGCTCCAGCCACCCTCCCTCTCTCCCCTGTTCTAGCTCCAGCCTCCCTCCCTCTCTCCTCTGTTCCAGGGGAGAGAGGGAGGGAGTGAGGCTGGAGCAGTAACAGGGGAGAGATGGAGGGAGGCTGGAGAAATGAGGAATATCAGGAGGTGTAGGGAGAGAAAGAGGGAGATAATACACTGAGTGCTCTTTCAATGACAGACTGACCAGGTGAATCCAGATGAACACTATGATCGCTTCGTGATGTCATTTGTTAAATCCACTTCAATGTATATGTGTATATGAAGGGCAGGAGACAGGTTAAAGAAGGATTTCTAAGCATTAAAACAATTGACACGCGGATTTTGTATGGGTGTGATTCAGAGGGTGAATGGGCAAGACAAAATATTTATAGTGCCTTTGAACAGGGTATGGTAGTAGGCGCCAGGGGCACCGGTTTGAGTCAAGAACTGCAGCACTGCTGGGTTTTTCACGCTCAACAGGTTACCGCGTTTATCAAGAATGGTCCACCACCTGACAACTGTGGGAAGCATTGAGGTCAATATGGGCAAGCATCCCGTTTGAACGTCGGAGGCCTGATCACGCAGGGTCAGATTGAGTCTGCTCATAACGTCCTGTGTACACAGCCTCTGTGTGGTCTATGTCACTACTAACTGGGTCTATATACAATCAGGTTTATGTCCATAATGAGAACAATGTAAAGATAATACTGCTCTCCCCTATAGGGGTCTCTCCCATACTAAATAAATGCTCTCCCCTATAGGGGTCTGCCCCATACTAAATAAATGATCTCCCCTGTAGGGGTCTGTCCCATACTAAATAAATGCTCTCCCCTATAAGGGTCTGCCCCATACTAAATAAATGCTCTCCCCTATAGGGGTCTGTCCCATACTAAATAAATGCTCTCCCCTGTAGGGGTCTGTCCCATACTAAATAAATGCTCTCCCCTATAAGGGTCTGCCCCATACTAAATAAATGCTCTCCCCTATAAGGGTCTGCCCCATACTAAATAAATGTTCTCCCCTATAAGGGTCTGCCCCATACTAAATAAATGCTCTCCCCTATAAGGGTCTGCCCCATACTAAATAAATGCTCTCCCCTATAAGGGTCTGCCCCATACTAAATAAATGCTCTCCCCTATAAGGGTCTGCCCCATACTAAATAAATGATCTCCCCTATAGGGGTCTGTCTTGTACAAAATAAATGATCTCCCCTATAGGGGTCTGTCTTATCCAAAATAAATGATCTCCCCTATAGGGGTCTGTCTTATCCAAAATAAATGATCTCCCCTATAGGGGTCTGTCTTATCCAAAATAAATGATTTCCCCTATAGGGGTCTGTCTTATCCAAAATAAATGATTTCCCCTATAGGGGTCTGTCTTGTCCAAAATAAATTATCTCCCCTATAAGGGTCTCTCCCATACTAAATAAATGTTCTCCCCTATAAGGGTCTGCCCCATACTAAATAAATGATCTCCCCTATAAGGGTCTGCCCCATACTAAATAAATGCTCTCCCCTGTAGGGGTCTGCCCCATACTAAATAAATGCTCTCCCCTATAAGGGTCTGCCCCATACTAAATAAATGCTCTCCCCTGTAGGGGTCTGCCCCATACTAAATAAATGCTCTCCCCTATAAGGGTCTGCCCCATACTAAATAAATGCTCTCCCCTGTAGGGGTCTGTCTTATCCAAAATAAATGATCTCCCCTATAGGGGTCTGTCTTATCCAAAATAAATGATTTCCCCTATAGGGGTCTGTCTTGTCCAAAATAAATTATCTCCCCTATAGGGGTCTGTCCCATACTAAATAAATGATCTCCCCTATAAGGGTCTGCCCCATACTAAATAAATGCTCTCCCCTGTAGGGGTCTGCCCCATACTAAATAAATGATCTCCCCTGTAGGGGTCTGTCTTATCCAAAATAAATGATCTCCCCTATAGGGGTCTGTCCCATAGTAAATAAATGATCTCCCCTGTAGGGGTCTGTCTTATCCAAAATAAATGATCTCCCCTATAAGGGTCTGCCCCATACTAAATAAATGCTCTCCCCTATAGGGGTCTGTCCCATACTAAATAAATGTTCTCCCCTATAGGGGCCTGTCCCATAATACTGTACATACAACACTCCCCTATAGGCCTATACACCACGATCAAGTCCTAACACATTCACAGAGGTGGAGGAGCACTTTCTATGAGGTCTCTATTATAATATGGGGTTGATATCTTATGTGATTCAATGTGGTTTATATCTTTAATAGATCCACCAAGGTCTTGCACCTTGGTTGGACAGCGAGGTAGAGACAGCGTCAGTAATATTGAAGGCCAGCAGAAGGGGAAGCGTGTGATAGAGAAACTGGAAGCGAGATAAGGATAAACGAGTCCCAGGGTGGAGGACAGTGTTTCCTGTCACTGCTGTCACTAATGAGCAGGATATGCCGTGACCCATAATGCCTTGGGTAACGCGTGGGGAGTGGATATAACGCGTGGGGAGTGAATATGTTCGATGTCAATCTGTATTGAGCCAGGTGCGTGGGAGAGGGGTAATGAGTCAGGTGCGTGGGAGAGGGGTAATGAGCCAGGTGTGTGGGAGAGGGGTAATGAGCCAGGTGCGTGGGAGAGGGGTAATGAGCCAGGTGCGTGGGAGAGGGGTAATGAGCCAGGTGTGTGGGAGAGGGGTAATGAGCCAGGTGTGTGGGAGAGGGGTAATGAGCCAGGTGCGTGGGAGAGGGGTAATGAGCCAGGTGCGTGGGAGAGGGGTAATGAGTCAGGTGTGTGGGAGAGGGGTAATGAGTCAGGTGCAGTGATGAGGTGTTAAGGGGAGGAAAGAGTCAGGTGTTTGGGAGAGGAGCAGAGAGGAGCAGCTGTGATTTAGGGGGGCAGGTGCATTGGGAGAGGAGCAGAGAGGTACAACTGTAAGTTGGGGGTTGAGTGGATGAGAAAGACTTCCACTAAAACAACAAAGTAAGGCTAGCTGTTAAGTTTAGACCTTATGGTGGATAAATGAAGATATCCCATAAAACCCTGTCTCTGTGTATAGTACCTGGATGATGGGTTGGTTGCCAGGGTTTGGTTAGGGTTCACGGGTCAGAGGTCAGGGTTGAGAGCATGATGTGTAGATGTTTATAATACCTGGGTGAGGTGTTGGCTGTGATCTTCAGGCTCCCAGGGTTGCGTATGAGTTTATCCAGGATGCTGACGATCTGTTCGAACTTGGGTCTGTTGTTTCTCTCCTTCTGCCAGCAGTCCAACATCAGCTGGTACAGAGTAGCAGGACAGTCCATAGGAGGAGGCAGTCTGTAGCCCTCATCTACTGCTTTGATAACCTGGAGGGATAGAGTGAGAAATAGAGAGGGAGAGAGAGGGGGGAGAGAGGAAGGGGAAAGATAGGGAGCTTGAGAGAGCGCGCGAGAGAGCGCGTGAGAGAGTGCGTTAGAGATAGAGAGGGAGGGAGAGAGAGAAAGAGAGTGAGAGGGAGGGGGAGAGAGAGCGTCAGAGAGATAATTAGGAGTGCAGCAGGACATTCTATAGGAGAGGTAGTACAGTGTGTCAGTGGGTGGTAGAGATGGAGGTGTTATTATAGTCCAGGGGAGTTGGAGAGTTGGCAGTGAGACAGTTCTATACTGGCAGAAGTGCTGACTGTGCATCTGCTCATAATAGAAGCCCTCCCTCTCAATTCACTCCCTCTCTCTCTCTTGCTCTCTCTCTCTGGGCGCTAGTGCTCAAATGACAATGATGCATTTTTGTGTGGTGTGTGTGCGTGCGTGTGTGTGTGTCAACTCTGGTGCTAGAGCTGTATTCCTTGTCCAGGCCATCAGGCCTCAGGCTCGGTCCACCACCTGGTCACTCTACGCATCATTTCCTCTCTCAGCAGGAAGTTCATTAGGTCTTCTTGGCGACAGCTGTGTACTCACGTCCTGATTGGACATCTCCCAGTAAGGCCGCTCCCCGTATGACATCACTTCCCAGAGCACGATGCCGTAGCTCCAGGCGTCGCTGGCCGAGGTGAACTTCCTGTAGGAGATGGCCTCTGGAGCTGTCCACCTGATAGGGATCTTACCTCCCTGAGAGAGACAGAGAGAGAGAGAGAGAGAGAGAGAGACAGAGACAGACAGAGAGAGACAGAGAGAGACAGAGACAGAGAGAGACAGAGAGACAGAGAGAGACAGAGAGAGACAGAGAGAGACAGAGAGAGACAGAGAGACAGAGAGAGAGAGAGACAGAGAGAGACAGAGAGAGAGAGAGAGAGAGAGAGACAGAGACAGAGAGAGACAGAGAGAGAGAGAGAGAGAGAGAGAGACAGAGAAGGAGAGATACAGAGAGAGAGAGAGACAGAGAGAGACAGAGAGAGACAGAGAGAGAGAGAGAGAGAGAGAGAGAGAGACAGAGAGAGACAGAGAGACAGAGAGACAGAGAGAGAGACAGAGAGAGAGAGAGAGAGACAGAGAGACAGAGAGAGAGAGAGAGAGAGAGAGAGACAGAGAGAGACAGAGAGACAGAGAGACAGAGAGAGACAGAGAGAGAGAGAGAGACAGAGACAGAGAGAGAGAGAGAGAGAGAGAGAGAGAGAGAGAGAGACAGAGACAGAGAGATACAGAGAGAGAGAGAGAGAGAGAGACAGAGAGATACAGAGAGAGAGAGAGAGAGAGAGACAGAGACAGAGAGAGACAGAGAGAGACAGAGAGAGAGAGAGACAGAGAGACAGAGAGACAGAGAGAGAGAGACAGAGACAGAGACAGAGACAGAGAGAGACAGAGAGAGACAGAGAGAGAGAGAGACAGAGAGACAGAGAGAGAGACAGAGAGACAGAGAGACAGAGAGACAGAGAGACAGAGAGAGAGAGACAGAGACAGAGACAGAGACAGAGAGAGACAGAGAGAGACAGAGACAGAGAGAGACAGAGAGAGACAGAGAGAGAGAGAGACAGAGAGACAGAGAGAGAGACAGAGAGACAGAGAGACAGAGAGACAGAGAGACAGAGAGAGAGAGAGACAGAGAGACAGAGAGACAGAGAGAGAGAGACAGAGACAGAGACAGAGACAGAGACAGAGAGAGACAGAGAGAGACAGAGACAGAGAGAGACAGAGAGAGACAGAGAGAGAGAGAGACAGAGAGACAGAGAGAGAGACAGAGAGACAGAGAGACAGAGAGACAGAGAGACAGAGAGAGAGAGAGGGGGGGGAACAGACAAAGTCATTTGTTTCAAGTAACAATGGATCACAAGGTATCCTGAAATAGGAGGAGAAATACATTTAGCCAACTTCATGACTTGCTTTAGGATATAAAGAGGGAGGGAAAGAGAGACGGGAGAGGGGTCGAGGTCCTAGCCCCAGCCTCCAGCACTGCAGGGCCTTGTTCCATTTGTTCCTTCTCCCCTGTTTTCTCCTGGGGGTGAGGGAAAACGGGATAGAGGAATAAAGGTAGAGAGAGGGGTAGACAGGGGGCCTGTAGGCTGACCCTGTGTTTCTCCTGCTCGGTGTCTACCCATAGGGGGCTGCTGAACTTACTCAAGGCTTAGCCTGCGTCATGCCAACAGAGGAGAGGAAAAGAAAAGCGCAGAGAGAAGAAAGGAGGAGAGGAGCCAAAGCTAACGACCTCCTGGCCAAGTTACACAACTCCTGGCCAGCTCTCTCTAAACACACAGCCCTCAGAAAACAAACCACTTCTGCCCTCACAAATCAAATCATATCAAATTTTATTTGTCACATACGCCGAAATAAAACGGGTGTAGACTTTCCCAACGAGACCGTCCCAACGAGACTTTACCAACGACACCTTCCCAACGAGACTTTACCAATGCGACCTTCCCAACGAGACTTTACCAATGACACCTTCCCAACGAGACTTTACCAACGAGACCTTCCCAACGAGACTTTACCAATGAGACCTTCCCAACGAGACTTTACCAATGACACCTTCCCAACGAGACTTTACCAATGACACCTTCCCAACGAGACTTTACCAATGACACCTTCCCAACGAGACTTTACCAACGACACCTTCCCAACGAGACTTTACCAACGACACCTTCCCAATGAGACTTTACCAATGACACCTTCCCAACGAGATTTTACCAACGACACCTTCCCAACGAGACTTTACCAATGACACCTTCCCAACGAGACTTTACCAACGACACCTTCCCAACGAGACTTTACCAATGACACCTTCCCAACGAGACTTTACCAATGAGACCTTCTCAACGAGACCTTCCCAACGAGACTTTACCAACGAGACCTTCCCAACGAGACTTTACCAACGAGACCTTCCCAACGAGACTTTACCAATGACACCTTCCCAACGAGACTTTACCAACGAGACCTTCCCAACGAGACTTTACCAACGAGACTTTACCAATGACTCCTTCCCAACGAGACCTTCCCAACGAGACTTTACCAATGACACCTTCCCAACGAGACTTTACCAATGACACCTTCCCAACGAGACTTTACCAATGAGACCTTCTCAACGAGACCTTCCCAACGAGACTTTACCAATGACACCTTCCCAACGAGACTTTACCAATGACACCTTCCCAACGAGACTTTACCAATGACACCTTCCCAACGAGACTTTACCAATGACACCTTCCCAATGAGACTTTACCAATGCGACCTTCTCAACGAGACCTTCCCAACGAGACTTTACCAACGACACCTTCCCAACGAGACTTTACCAATGACACCTTCCCAACGAGACTTTACCAATGAGACCTTCTCAACGAGACTTTACCAATGAGACCTTCTCAACAAGACCTTCCCAACGAGACCTTCCCAACGCTACTTTACCAACGAGACCATCCCAACGAGACTATACCAACGAGACTTTGCCAACGGGACTTTACCAATGGGACTTTGCCAACGGGACTTTACCAACGGGACTTTCCCAACGGGACTTTACCAACGGGACTTTCCCAACGAGACCTTTCCAACGAGACTTTCCCAACGAAACTCTCCCAACGAGACCTTCCCAACGAGACCTTCGCAACGAGACCTTCGCAACGATGCAGAGTTAAAAAATAATAATACAAATAACAATATTAACAAAACAATGAAGCTGTATTCGGGACGGTTCAGTATTCTTTTTAATCTAGTCCAGCGGAGGATCATGTCATTTGTCATTTAGAAAATGTCAATATTGCTCAGTGTTTTAGAATTAGTTGCTTATTAGGCGAAACGAAACATTAAGCCCACCTTCCTAATATTGAGTTGCACCCTCCGCTTTTGCACTCACAACCGTCTCAATTCGTCGGGGCAGGGACTCTACAAGGTGTCGAAAACGTTCCACAGGGATGCTGGCCCATGTTGACTCCAATGCTGTCTGGATGTCATTTGGGTGGTGGACCATTCTTGATACACACGAGAAACTGTTGAGTGTGAAAAACCCAGCAGCCTTGCAGTTCTTGACACAAACCAGTGAGCCTGGCACCTACTACCAAACCCCGATCAAAGGCACTCACATTTTTTTGTGTAGCCCTTTCACCCTCTGAATGGCACACATACACAATCCATGTCTCAATTGTCTCGAGGCATAAAAATCCTTATTTATTTATGTCTCCTCCCCTTCATCTACATTGATTGAAGTGGATTTAACAAGTGACATCAATAAGAGATCATAGCTTTCACCTAGATTCACCTGGTCAGTCTGTTGTGGAAAGAGCAGGTTTTCCCAATCTTTTGTATACTCAGTGTATAGTCTTGTGAGTGAGCACAAAGTCAGTGCAAGATAGGGTCAGCATAGTCTGTGTAACCAGTTAATTAACTATTTAGCAGTCTTATGGGTATTTAGACGATTCTCCGGTACCGTTTACCGGATGGTGGCAGAGTGAACAGTCTATAGCTTGGATGGCTGGAGTCTATAGCAATTTAACACTGCCTGATACAGAGGTCCTCGATGGCAGAGAGTTCGGTCCTAGTGATGCCACACATGCATGCAGGAGCACACACACACACCACACACGGATGTGCACAAATGCATGCACGCACACACTCGAGCACAAACACACACAAATAAATAAATCCACTTCTGTCTCTTGAATCCCTGGTGAGTGTACATAAACATCCTCAGGAGAGCAAGGACTATACCTCTAATGAAGGTACAGTATGACACCACTCAGACACAGACAGACAGGGTGCCTGACAGAACAGCATAGTGGTCTGACAGAAGAGGGAGGGAGAGACAACGGCCTGCTGGGTCTGATAGATTCATAACTGTAGAGTGGATGAGAACTCAGCTCTATTACTAGTGACACACTGGGGGAAGTCTATTAGCATATTTTGGGTCATGAGTTTGTGGGAGTGAAGTAAAAGCTGGTGAATGTTTATTTAACTTGGGGGTCTAAAGCAGTTATTAGAGCATTGTATACTAATGTCAGGCCACACACACACACACACACACACACACACACACACACACACACACACACACACACACACACACACACACACACACACACACACACACACACACACACACACACACACACACACACACACACACACACACACACACCACACACTGTTATGGTGATATGTTGGATACAAAGCCCTCTTGATTTTACTTATCTACTATGTTTGTCATTCCTTTCCCATGATCCTTCAGGAGAACACAAACATTTATGTTGGCGTTATCTCAGCCTGATTTTATTTATGTGCTGGCTGTCCCACTCCACACTGCTGAGAGGCTAGACGTTTGTGTGTTGGTGTGTGTGTTAGTGCACGTGTGTGTGTGACATATGAGGTGATTTGTCTCATGGACAGCATGTATTCACAGAGAGTGCTGGCGAGGGGGAGATAGAGCAACATAAAGGGAGTGAGAGTTACACAGCAAATTTGTGGGTGTTAAAAGCTTGGTGTTGAGGTAAAAAGTGTTGTGAGTGTTACAGTGCTGATTCTAGTGGGGTTAACAGGGTTGAAATTGACACCACCTGGCGAAGTGTTAACAAGGTGGTGGTGTTGCTGCTCCTTGACTGTTTAAAGTTATTTTACTTTAGTTCATTTATGTAGACATGGCAGGGGCCTCATCATATTTCCCAGCATGCTTTGTTGCGGATTGCTTTTTTAGAATAGTTTGTTTAATATCTATGTTTCTGCATGAACATTGATTGATACATTGATCTTATACTACATAAAGATACATAACATACATTTTTCTAAATTAATCCAATCTGTAAGTGGTTAGACTTATTTAACTCATTATTGAGATGGTTGTTCCAGTTTAGATGGTTTAGGTAGTCTCATTTATCAATCTTCCCTACCTTGGCAGTCATTCTAACAGCAGATTGAAGGTGATTAAAAGTTCCAATTGTTGGAACTCTAGCTGAATTCCGATTAGAATTATATAACACTTTGCAAGCCAGCATAATATGACTTGCCGATGTGGCCTGCAAACCAGGAGTTTCAGACCACTGTGTTAGGGTAAAACTAGGCTGTCGAGGTATGGTATTATTAAAATGTTTAATCTATTGTCATAAATAATATGTTTTATGAAAAAAGATTCACTAAGGCACTCACTTGGTGTTAGTTTAACACTATTTCGGTGGGTCACATATACACACCAAGAAAGTGTTAGATTTAGCACTGTGGGTGTTAAAAAATTCTGATCTCAAATTTGTTGTGTGGAGAGATGCCCTTTTGTGTAAAGCTGAGACAGAGGTCGGTCAGCTTAGCTGTCTGACAGTGATAACCATTCTTTCTGTCCACAGAAACCTGTCCACTCACTATTAGACAGCAGGATTATTGACAACGGGGGTTCTTACAGTACATGGCAGACTCCCATCCCACACAGCAAATTTGAGATTAGAATATTAACACCCAGTGTAAAACTTAATACATTTTTAGATATTATATGTGACCCACAGAAATAGTGATAAACTAACACTTTTTAAAATGTTCACAAACTAACACCCATAGAGTGTTGGCCCCTAACACCATGGGTGTTGCAAATTCTAACATAAATTAATACTTTATTAGAGTTGATGCTGTTACACTTTTTTTGTGTTAGGGATTAACAAATGTAGTATTACATTACACATTATTATATATTTTTTTTTTGGGTGGGGGTGTTAACATTGGAGGTTGTAAATCCTTATTTGCATATTTCCCAGCATTCCTTTCATGTGAATGTGAGAGATACCCACCCATTACTGTATTTGCTAGTGACAGAGACACGGTTGTTGTGTTCCACAACTTCTCGTCCTCAAGCCTATACCTAGTGACTGCCTAAGTGTGTGTGAAAAGTAAAAATATACCTGCAACAAAGCATTAGGCCCCTCTCACATCTTTTTCACTCAGAGAGTTAACAGGAATGAACTCAACACAGTCGAGTAACAACACCATGCAGTGTTGATTCTACTGTGATTCAAATAACACTTCATTCATTTAATGCATGTGGGGTCAATTTCAATCTCATTGCTGTTAACCCCACTAGAATCGACACTCAGTTGTAACACTCACTTTTTACATTAAAGCGAGATTTTAACACTTGCACATTTGCTGTGCATACTATCCTATCTCTAAGACAAAACAACTATTAAACCCATCTGTCCTCATTGATAAACCCGACCACCATGTCTTACCCGCGTGGTGTAAGCAGCCTCTGGGTCGTCCTCCAGCACTCTGGACAGGCCGAAGTCAGACACCTTACACACCAGGTTGCTGTTGACCAGAATGTTGCGGGCGGCCAGGTCTCTGTGGACGTAGCCCATGTCAGACAGGTACTTCATGCCCGACGCAATGCCACGCAGCATGCCCACCAACTGGATACCAGTAAACTGGGCATCGTGTTTCTGTAAGGAGGAGGCAGAGGAGGAAGAGGGTTGAAGAGAGAAGGGGAAGGGAGAGAAAGAGAGAGAGGAGAGTAGGAGAGAGAGCGAAACAGAGATAGAATCAATCACAAGTGGAATGTCATACCTCTAAAACAAATGAGACTGGATTGATAAACAGAATGAATATGACCTTTCTGTTTAAAAAATACAGCGGAACATTCATATATTAACATTCAAACCAATTACATTAACCTTTCAAATCACCTCTGACATTAACTTGGTCATTTTAATGTGAATTGTACAATCCTCATCTCCACAACCAAATAGGCCTGACAATACCATGCCAGAGTCTTTGACTAAATAGATGGTGTTTTCTAGGGCACTATATAAAGCCCAGACCACCTGGTAGAGACAGGCTGAGTCGGATCAAAGCTGCTACAGTCATATAGTCATAACACAAACATGAGGCACAGTAAAGTGGTGTGGAGGAGAGGGATGACTGTGTAGTGTAGTGTAGTGTAGTGTAGTGTAGTGTGTGTGTGTGTGTGTGTGTGTGTGTGTGTGTGTGTGTGTGTGTGCGTGCGTGCGTGCGTGCGTGCGTGCGCGTGTGCGTGTGCGTGTGCGTGCGTGCGTGCGTGCGTGTGTGTGTGCGTGGTATGACAGTTCCCAGTGATAAAAGCCAGGCCGCTCCTCGGCCAGAGGAAATAGCTAGAAAAGGTTGCAGCTACTCCCTTTTCTATCAGAAGGGATACTGTGCAGACACACAGGCACATGTTCTAAAAATGGGTCCTACACGCACACACACTGTCTGGTCATGTTGATTTAATGTTGTTCTAATGTTGGTTAATTTTAGTAAGCCAGAGTCTCTGGTTAGCTACCCTCTCAGAAAAAAAGGTAATATTTTAATATATTTTTTAATGAACCTTTATTTAATTAGGCAAGTCAATTACGAACAAATTCTTATTTACAATGACGGCCAACCAAAAGGCAAAAGGCCTCCTGCGGGGACGGGGGCTGGATAAAACATTCAAATATATATATATAAATATCGGACAAAACACACATCACGACAATAGAGACAACACTACATAAAGACAGACCTAAGACAACATAGCAAGGCAGCAACACATGACAACACAGCATTGTAGCAACACAACATAGTAGGAGAATAAAACATGGTACAAACATTATTGGGCACAGTCAACAGCACAAACGGCAAGAAGGTAGAGAAAACAATACATCACATGATTTGAGTCTTTGAATGAAGAGACAGAGATAAAATTGTCCAGTTTGAGTGTTTTTTGCAGCTCGTTCCAGTCGTTAGCTGCAGTGAAAAGAGGAGCGACCTGGAGATGTGTGGGCTTTGGGGACCTTTAACAGAATGTGACTGGCAGAACGGGTGTTGTATGTCGAGGATGAGGGCTGCAATAGATATCTCAGATACCTTTATAGAGAGACAGGGTTCTATCAAGAACCGTTTTGATTGGTAGAACCCTTTTTGGAAGACAATGGTTCTAACTTGAACCTTTAACAATATTAGAACTGTTTTTGGAAGAAAGGGCTCTATGATGATTATTTAGAAGGTAAGAAGGAGTCTTTGGAAGATAAGAAAGGTTCTCCATAGAACTATAGATCATATTTCCCAGCATGCTCTATTGCAGGGAGATTTGAAGAATTAATTTCTGTAATTTCTGTGTTTTTTATGTACATTGATTGGTTGATAAATGTTATGCTACACAAAGAAAAATAACATGAAGTTTTCTAAACTAATCCAATCTGTTGGATGTATAGCACCTGTTATTGAGATGGTTGTTCCAGGTTAGATGATTGAGGTCGTCTATTCAGTCCTCACTACCTTGGCAGTCATTCTGAATGCAGGTTGCGGGTGATTAACAAGTCCACTTGGTGTATATCTTAACTGTGGCAGGATTTCAATAGGAACTAAACATCACTTTGCAAGCCAGCATAATGTGACTTTCAGGCCTGATGTGGTCTGTAAACCAGGAGATTCCTAACACCACTGTGTTAGGGTATACAGTGAGCTCCAAAATTACTTTCACCCCTGACTGACAATGCACAAACAATACTTTAAAAAAATATAAACAATGTAATTATAGAGATAAACTCAAAATACCAACATGTGAGATATAATGTACTTTATTAACATTGCAATGGATCCAACCAAAATCATACAATTATTTAATACAAAATATTTAATTATTGGCACTCCTCATTTATTACTTGTGCAACCACCTCCGGTAAGGATAACAGCATGGAGTCTTTTCCTGTAATGTTTGACAAGGTTAAGGATTTGAATTCCTGGTTTAATTTTGGTAGATGCTATTTACAAAAATATTTAAGGGTGCCATTAATTGTGAAATCTACATTTGGAGGGCATAGATTTTTTATTAAATCAATAAATTATTTTGGTGGGTTCCATTGAAACATTAATAAAGTACAGTATTTCTCATCTGTTGGTATTTTGAGTATATCTCTATAACTATAATGTTTATATTTTTTTAAGTATTGTTTGTGCATTACCAGTCAGGGGTACCAGTAATTGTGGAGCCCACTGTAACTAGGTCCTCAAAGAAAGGCCTTATGATATAAGTATTGTCACAAATAACATAATTAGAATGCTAGTTCTAGGAAGAACCCTCAAAATACAAAAGGGTTCTCAGTAGAACCCTTCATAGATGGTTCTAGGAATAATCTTGAGATGATAAAATGTTTTTTGGTAGAACCTGTCATGACGTTGGCCTGGGGGTAGGTTTATGACAGTCATATATACCTCTTCCCCCCTTTTCCTCTCTCTACCCTACTGATGTTACATTTGAAAAACCCTTGGTTAACATAGAGATTCAGGGAACATCAGAAGGTGGGGGAAAATTAACTATATTCTGGTAATCCGACCAATTGAACATATGCGGTGGTACTTAATGAATATGATGTCAGTTCGGTTGTCAACTGAGACATTCTCATCAATGATATGATGACATAAACTCTACAGTGGAAAGTCTACACATCAGAGTTATCGGATTCACATGGAATTGCTGTTCAATTTAAATGTTTGATATGAAAATATGAAATTATTCTTGATGGGATGAAATGTGATTTTAGCTTCTAAAATGTGAGATTTGGGTTTTCATAAGATAGGGCTCTGTTCAATCAGTGGCCCGCCCCTGTGAAGGGACATAGGCTAGAAAACCTTTCAAACATGCCCTCCTCTCCCCTCCTATATAAGCCCTTGATGACAATATAACCTCCTGTTCCGAGGACATGAGGACGACGGTCCGATGTCAGAATGGTTCAGATAATAACTACAGACCGAAGCCAACATCAGCGTGAGCTTTGGTTGTGAATGGTATGAACTTTGAACCCTTATTCACTACAGAAGTGATACCTCCTAGCCATTGAGTTAGCAACAGCCACTGCATACGAGGATTAGGAAGGAACAGACAGAGTATTCCGTCTACCACACAACGACGTTACTACAACATATTCAATTTACCAGCAGAGACATTCTTCAAAGGACAAAGGACTTGGTTGGGCTACACGGCCTTCCATCTACCACCAACCTACCGAAGCGCAGCTCAGAATAAATATTTATTGCATTTTTCTTTTCCAAATGGGCGGTAATTTAGAATGCATAAGATACTGTATTTACGATGGCACAGCTTCGCCCTTTGTTCCTCAGTCTTCCCGCTCTTTCACTCAAACCCAGCCCCTTTTGTGTAACCAGCTGTCATATCTGTTCTGCCCGCTAGGGACGTTTTCCTTTATGACATAATTTGTAATCAAGTTATGATTTAAATATGTGTATGTGTAATTCTGTGTGATTAGTAAATAAATAATTAAACCCAATTTTGTATTGCTGATTCAACTTGTTAGCCAGTTTCGTGCAGATAACTAAGAATTTATAACTTTCAGATGAGACAGAATTAAGAAGATGATTAATATTGACTGATATTGATGTAAAATATTACTAGGTCTTTAAGAGTTTATTCGGAAGATAACAGCTCGGCGCCAGTCTACTTCCAGCACCGACAGAGATGGCCGCCTCGCTTCGCGTTCCTAGGAAACTATGCAGTTTTTGTTTTTTTACGTGTTATTTCTTACATTAGTACCCCAGGTCATCTTAGGTTTCATTACATACAGTCAAGAAGAACTATTGAATATAAGAGCAGCGTCAACTCACCATCAGTACGACCAAGAGTATGACTTTCGCGAAGCGGATCCTGTGTTCTGCCTTTCACCCAGGACAACGGAATGGATCCCAGCCGGCGACCCAAAAATGACTTCGTAAAAGAGGGAAACGAGGCGGTCTTCTGGTCAGACTCCGGAGACGGTCACATTGTGCACCACTCCCTAGTATACTTCTCGCCAATGTCCAGTCTCTTGACAACAAGGTTGATGAAATCCGAGCACGGGTAGCATTCCAGAGGGACATCAGAGACTGTAACATTCTTTGCTTCACGGAAACATGGCTCACTGGAGAGACGCTATCGGAGTCGGTGCAGCCAGCTGGTTTCTCCACGCATCGCGCCGACAGAAACAAACATCTTTCTGGTAAGAAGAGGGGCGGGGGCGTATGCCTTATGGCTAACGAGACGTGGTGTGGCCACAACAACATGCAGGAACTCAAGTCCTTCTGTTCACCTGATTTAGAATTCCTCACAATCAAATGTCGACCGCATTATCTACCAAGGGAATTCTCTTCCATTATAATCACAGCCGTATATATTCCCCCCCAAGCAGACACATCGATGGCTCTGAACGAACTTTATTTGACTCTTTGCAAACTGGAATCGATACATCCTGAGGCTGCATTCATTGTAGCTGGGGATTTTAACAAGGCTAATCTGAAAACAAGACTCCCTAAATTGTATCAGCATATCGATTGCGCAACCAGGGCTGGCAAAACCTTGGATCATTGCTATTCTAACTTCCGCGACGCATATAAGGCCTGCCCCGCCCTCCTTTCGGAAAAGCTGACCACGAATCCATTTTGTTGATCCCTGCCTACAGACAGAAACTAAAACAAGAAGCTCCCACGCTGAGGTCTGTCCAACGCTGGTCCGACCAATATGATTCCACACTCCAAGACTGCTTCCATCACGTAGACTGGGATATGTTTCGTATTGCGTCAGACAACAACATTGACGAATACGCTGATTCGGTGTGAGAGTTCATTAGAACGTTCGTTGAAGATGTCATTCCCATAGCAACGATTAAAACATTCCCAAACCAGAAACTGTGGATTGATGGCAGCATTCGTGTGAAACTGAAAGCGCGAACCACTGCTTTTAATCAGGGCAAGGTGACCGGAAACATGACCGAATACAAACAGTGCAGCTATTCCCTCTGCAAGGCAATCAAACAAGCTAAGCGTCAGTATAGAGACAAAGTAGAATCTCAATTCAACGGCTCAGACACAAGAGGTATGTGACAGGGTCTACAGTCAATCACGGATTACAAAAAGAAAACCAGCCCCATCACGGACCAGGATGTCTTGCTCACAGGCAGACTAAATAACTTTTTTGCCTGCTTTGAGGACAATACAGTGCCACTGACACGGCCTGCAACCAAAACATGCGGCCTCGCCTTCACTGCAGCCGAGGTGAGTAAAACATTTAAACTTGTTAACCCTCGCAAGGCTGCAGGCCCAGACGGCATCCCCAGCCGCGCCCTCAAGAGCATGCGCAGACCAGCTGGCTGGTGTGTTTACGGACATATTCAACCAATCCCTATCCCAGTCTGCTGTTCCCACATGCTTCAAGAGGGCCACCATTGTTCCTGTTCCCAAGAAAGCTAAGGTAACTGAGCTAAACTACTACCGCCCCGTAGCACTCACTTCCGTCATCATGAAGTGCTTTGAGAGACTAGTCAAGGACCATATCACCTCCACCCTACCTGACACCCTGCACCCACTCCAATTTGCTTACCTCCACAATAGGTCCACAGACGATGCAATCTCAACCACACTGCACACTGCCCTAACCCATCTGGACAAGAGGAATACCTATGTAAGAATGCTGTTCATCGACTACAGCTCGGCATTTAACACCATAGTACCCTCCAAGCTCGTCATCAAGCTCGAAACCCTGGGTCTCGACCCCGCCCTGTGCAACTGGGTACTGGACTTCCTGACGGGCCGCCCCCAGGTGGTGAGGGTAGGCAACAACATCTCCACCCCGCTGATCCTCAACACTGGGGCCCCACAAGGGTGCGTTCTGAGCCCTCTCCTGTACTCCCTGTTCACCCACGACTGCGTGGCCACGCACGCCTCCAACTCAATCATCAAGTTTGCGGACGACACAACAGTGGTAGGCTTGATTACCAACAACGACGAGACGGCCTACAGGGAGGAGGTGAGGGCCCTCGGAGTGTGATGTCAGGAAAATAACCTCACACTCAATGTCAACAAAACTAAGGAGATGATTGTGCACTTCAGGAAACAGCAGAGGGAACACCCCCCCTATCCACATCGATGGAACAGTAGTGGAGAAGGTAGTAAGTTTTAAGTTCCTCGGCATACACATCACAGACAAACTGAATTGGTCCACCCACACAGACAGCATCGTGAAGAAGGCGCAGCAGTGCCTCTTCAACCTCAGGAGGCTGAAGAAATTTGGCTTGTCACCAAAAGCACTCACAAACTTCTACAGATGCACAATCGAGAGCATCCTGGCGGGCTGTATCACCGCCTGGTACGGCAACTGCTCCGCCCACAACCGTAAGGCTCTCCAGAGGGTAGTGAGGTCTGCACAACGCATCACCGGGGGCAAACTACCTGCCCTCCAGGACACCTACACCACCCGATGTTACAGGAAGGCCATAAAGATCATCAAGGACAACAACCACCCGAGCCACTGCCTGTTCACCCCGCTATCATCCAGAAGGCGAGGTCAGTACAGGTGCATCAAAGCTGGGACCGAGAGACTGAAAAACAGCTTCTATCTAAAGGCCATCAGACTGTTAAACAGCCACCACTAACATTGAGTGGCTGTTGCCAACACACTGACTCAACTCCAGCCACTTTAATAATGGGAATTGATGGGAAATGATGTAAATATATCACTAGCCACTTTAAACAATGCTACCTAATATAATGTTTACATACCCTACATTATTCATCTCATATGTATACGTATATACTGTACTCTATATCATCGACTGCATCTTTATGTAATACATGTATTAATAGCCACTTTAACTATGCCACTTTGTTTACATACTCATCTCATATGTATATACTGTACTCGATACCATCTACTATATCTTGCCTATGCTGCTCTGTACCATCACTCATTCATATATCTTTAGCCTATATCTTTATGTACATTTTCTTTTCTTTGGAATTGTTAGTTAGATTACTTGTTGGTTATTACTGCATTGTCGGAAATAGAAGCACAAGCATTCCGCTACACTCGCATTAACATCTGCTAACCATGTGTACGTGACAAATAAAAATTGATTTGATTTTAAATATTATTTTGAGGTGCACGACTCTCTAGTTAATTACATTTACCTGATTAGCTCAATCAAGTAATATTAATTACGGGGAAATTATTTTATAGAATAGCATGTCATATCACTCAATCCGGCATAGCCAAACACACGACAAACCCTAGAACCATATAACAAGGGGTTCCTGGAAGAACCTTACATAAGTATTTTTCTACAGCTGGCCATACTTTCCACCTGGCTACCCCTACCCCGGTCAACAGCCCTGCACCCCTCACAGCAACTTGCCCAAGCCTCCCCCATTTCTCTTTCACCCAATTCCAAATAGCTGATGTTCTGAGCTGCAAAGAGCTGCAAAAGAGCTGCAAAATCTGGACCACTAGAAATCAGCCGGGCTAGACAATCTAGACCCTCTCTTTCTAAAATTGTCCGCCAAAATTGTTGCAACCCCATTTACTAGCCTGTTCAACCTCTCTTTCGTATCGTCTGAGATCCCCAAAGATTGGAAAGCTGCTGCGGTCATCCCCCTCTTCAAAGGGGGAGACACTCTAGACCCAAACTGCTAAAGACCTAAATCTATCCTACCCTGCCTTTCTTCGAAAGCCAAGTTAACAAACACATCACCGACCATTTCGAATCCCACCGTACCTTCTCCACTATTTTTCTCCTTTGGACCCCAGTATCTCTACTTGCACACTCATCTTCTGCACATCTATCACTCCAGTGTTTAATTGCTATATTGTAATTATTTCACCACTATGGTCTATTTATTGCCTTACCTCCCTTATCTTACCTCATATTCACACACTGTATATAGATATTTTCTATTGTATTATTGACTGCATGTTTGTTTATTCCATGTGTAACTTTGTGTTGTTCAACTCAACTTGCTCTCAACTAGCCTACCTGGTTAAATAAATGTGAAATAAAAAATAAACATAGAGGGTTATATATAGAACCCTCTGCAAAGGGTTCTACTCAGTACTAAAAAGTGTTCCTCTATGGGGACAAACCAAAGAACCCTGTATGGTTCTACTTAGCACCTTTTTCTAAGAGTGTACTGTTGTATGGCGTGGAAAACACAAAGGCAGGGTAAAGATGTGTTTATTTTAGCTGAGTAAAGTTTTAAACTCACTCTCAGAAAGCTGTCCAAGGATCCATTCTCCATGTATTCAGTTACTATCATCACAGGTTTACCTGAAGAGAGAAGAGAAACCACCAGGTTAGACCATTTTTCATATATGGCGAAACACATTTAAGCACACACACACACACACACACACACACACACACACACACACACACACACACACACACACACACACACACACACACACACACACACACACACACACACACACACACACACACACACACACACACACGTTGGGTTCATCAGTGCTTCCTCTAGCCGGATGAAAGGCTGAATGTACAGGCCCTCTGGGTCACCTGTCAGAGAAACATCTTTATTCCAGCAGCAGCAGAAACAGTTACTATAAATCTGGATTGTTATCATCTGGCCCTGATTCACTAGACCAGAGGAGAGGAGAGGAAACCAGAAGAGAGGCGAGGAGAGGAGAGCAGAGGAGAGGAGAGGAAAACAGAAGAGAGGCGAGGAGAGGAGAGGAGACCAGAGGAGAGCAGAGGAGAGGAGACCAGAGGAGAGGACAGCAGAGGAGAAGAGACCAGAGAAGGGGAGAGCAGAGGAGAGGAAACCAGAAAAGAGGAGACCAGAGGAGACCAGAGGAGGCCAGAGGAGAGGAGACCAGAGGGGAGAGGAGACGAGAGGAGGCCAGAGTAGACCGGAGGAGAGGAGAGCAGAGGAGAGGAGGCCAGGAGAGAGTTGAGGAGACCAGAGGAGAGCAGAGGAGAGGAGACCTGAGGAGAGTAGAGCAGAGGAGAGGTTACCAGAGGAGACCAGAGAAGAGGAGAGGAGACTAGAGGAGAAGAGGAGACCAGAGGAGACTATAGGAGACCAGAGGAGACTAGAGGAGACCAGAGAAGAGGAGAGGAAACCAGAGGAGAGCAGAGGAGAGGAGACTAGAGGAAAGCAGAGGAGACCAGAGGAGACTAGAGGAGGCCAGAGGAGAGGATACCAGAGGAGAGGAGAGGAAACCAGAGGAGAGGAGACCAGAGGAGAGGAGAGGAGACCAGAGGAGAGGAGACCAGAGGAGAGGAAACCAGAGGAGAGGAGACCAGAGGAGAGGAGAGGAAACCAGAGGAGAGGAGAGGAAACCAGAGGAGAGGAAACCAGAGGAGAGGAGACCAGAGGAGAGGAGAGGAAACCAGAGGAGAGGAAACCAGAGGAGAGGAGAGCAGAGGAGAAGAGACCAGAGGAAAGGAGAAGAGACCAGAGGAGAGACCAGAGGAGAGGAAACCAGAGGAGATGAAACCAGAGGAGAGGAGAGGAAACCAGAGGAGAGGAGACCAGAGGAGAGGAAACCAGAGGAGAGGAAACCAGAGGAGAGGAGAGGAAACCAGAGGAGAGGAGACCAGAGGAAAGGAGACCAGAGGAGAGGAAACCAGAGGAGAGGAGAGGAAACCAGAGGAGAGGAGACCAGAGGAGAGGAAACCAGAGGAGAGGAAACCAGAGGAGAGGAGACCAGAGGAGAGGAAACCAGAGGAGAGGAAACCAGAGGAGAGGAGAGCAGAGGAGAGGAGACCAGAGGAAAGGAGACCAGAGGAGAAGAGACCAGAGGAGAGGAAACCAGAGGA